>NC_057796.1:315558197-315561017 GCF_018294505.1 Triticum aestivum | reverse complement strand
GGGCACGCTTACCAAGCAGAGCAGGTGGAATCCGGATCGAACACCCTAATCGGCAGGTAGGAGGCGGAGGAGGGCTCGACCTCAAAGAGGAATGAGGAAGACGAGCGAGCTGTGGGGAACGAGGAAGACGAGCTCGAGACGGGCTATCATTTGCGGGGAGCGGCTATGTATCGCCTGTCGTTGCGAGACAAAGGAGTTTTCGCCTCAAGGCGCCCTCCCGTCGCTATTATTGGGCCGGCCCAGCAGGTTTCTTCGTTTTTTTTCCTGCTCGTATTTTCCAAAGAAATATTCTAAATACATATATTATAAAAACTTAAAATAAATTCAAAACATTAAAAAAATCGTGAACTTCAATTTTTTTAACATGGTGTAATTTTTTTGTTACTGCAGTTTTAAAATATTGATAGCATTAAAAATGTTTGTACCGTTTAAAAAATGTTCACACATTTCAAGAAAAATATGTGACATTTAAAAAATATATATATATATATATGTCTGAAATAATTTTATTTAGAAAATTAATATATGTCTGAAATAATACAGGCCATCATGGCTATTGCATCATGATCTGGCATCTTTGGCCCTATATACATTACAACAGGCCATAGCATGACTTCTACATATACCTTAGACTTAGTATTGTGTCCCTTCAATTTTATTTAGAAAATTAATATATTGTTATAATGGTTTTTTGTTTGCAAGGAACAACTAAGCTTTATTAATTAACCATAAATAATGATACAGTTCATTACAACGACGTCCCTTTACACATGAGAGCATCATCGCACATAACAACATACCTACTTTATGTGCTACTAAGTTGCTCCCCCCTCCTCCGAACATCGTCACGACTTTCTTCACCACATATGAATAGTTGGTTGATCATTCTTGTCATCTTTAAGAGATTCATACCACAGAATAACCAGACTCGAGCCACATTGGCTCCCTATTTCTATACTCTGATAGTAGCTTGATACAATGGAAAGATACCCCTTGGCCCCCCGACTAGGAGGTCCTAATCCTAGCCCATCGTCGGCCTCCCATCCCATTTCTCATCTCCCTCGACGCCACCGGAGGGGGTCACGGGACCGTCGCGCTGCTGTCAAGGAAGCTGGCGCGTGAGGACTAAGCCGAGGGGGCACCCTCGGGTGGTGGCATGACGCCGACCTCAACGAGCGGCGATTGCAGGTGTTGGCCGACCACCTTGGCTGCGCGGGCAACATGGTGGCAGCGGGTGGAAGATGTGGGGCACGGTAGCCTTGGGGGTACCCACTTAGGATATGACGCCTTCCGCGTTCAACTATCTCGGGGCCCCTGGTCAGATCTGGTCTCCGGCCGCCCCTGGTCGCCTTCGTCGTGTTTGGTGTAGGGGGGTTGGGGTGTATGTGGTGTGCGGAGAAATCCAGGCCGGCGGATACCCCTGCGGGCGCCATCCCCTACCTATAGGCATAGTCGCGGTACCCTCCCCCTCTCCATTAGCCTTCCTCCCTGCTCCTATACCAGTTGGAAGCCTAAATCCGTCTAGACTGGGTGGCAACTGCAGCGTCGTCATCTTCATGGAGGTGCCGCCTTTGGTGAGCTTGGGGTGGTGGTGTTCTCGTTCTTGTTTGTAGGCATTTTGGCTGTGGCGTGGTGGGAGTCCGCAGTGTCTCGGTGGTGTCGCCAATTCTGTTCGCCTATTTTGTGTTAGTTCATGGCCATTTCCCCGTCGACGGTCAGCGTTATGAGCCCATTTGGACAAGGGATCGGGTTCCCCTCCTGTGGGAGCCATGGCCATACAAGGGTGGTGTGAGCTCAGAGTTGTTATCTGCGGACTAGGTGTCGTCTCTAAGCTCCATCATTGTTTTCCTCCATTGTTGCTTTGTCATAGCAGTCTCACCGTGCATTTGCTTCTCCTCGCGTGTAGGTTCCCTTTTAGTGCCCAGGTTTCCCTTTGTTGAGCTCAGCGCTACATGTTGGTGGTGCTTTGGTTTGGTCTTCTAGGTGGCAGTGGCGTCGGGTGTACACCTTAGCTTTTGGGTAAGCATCAGTATCTTCCGACGAATTAGCTCCTCGTGATGGGCGAGGGGGCAGGGAGCCCCTTTCGGAGATGGAGGAGGTCGTATCTGAATCGGCCGGAGCCCGTAGAGGTGACAAAGTGTTACTCTCACCTGCTAGTTGTGTCTCCTCAAGGCCTTGCTGGTGTCTCTTCATGGTGGCCTGCTTGCTAGCTGTTTGCAGAGCATTGTCTATCTTTTAGTTGTTTCATTTTTTGTTCTTGTAAGTTTGATGGATGATGTAATCTTGGACAATTGATGGCTTTGTTAATTCAAATCAGACTTGACTTGAGCCTTCAATCTAAAAAATCATTGGCTCCCTAATCCATTCAACACCGCGGAGATCCCCCGGGCATACGAGCAATTCCGTCTTCTTCACCATGAAACATGCTTGCAAGATCCAAGAGATAATAAAACATGCATGCTTTATTTTGGTCTGAAGAAGATCATAAGTTGGATAGACAATAATTGTGCTCTCAAGTTTTCGAAAAAGAAAGAGATAAATGAACACTAGAAAAAAATAGAAGTTAAAAAAAGAACACTGCGAAAAGATCACTCAAACCAGTGGTGGTGATTCCGGCAGCCGTTTCCGCCTCCCCGTCTCCATCATGCGACGCCGCTGGTCATCCATCGACTGGCCTCTGGCCCACGCATTCATTCATCAACCACGTCTCCCCTTCTCCTCCTCTCCTCCCTCTCCCGAGCCCCCGCTCCATGCCCTCCCGCCCCTAACCACCCATGGCCCTCTCCTCGCGCGCCGCCGCTTTCCCGCACGTCTCCCTCC
>NC_057796.1:315554114-315557897 GCF_018294505.1 Triticum aestivum | reverse complement strand
CTCCCTCCCCTCCCCCCGCCCGCGCCCGGCCGCCGTGTCGCTCCGGCCCCCGCCTCCCCCGCGCTCGGTGCGGCTCGACCACGTCATCCCCGCCGACGCCGCCGAGCTCGGCCTCGCCGGCGGCGGGCTCCTGGCCGCCGCCATCGAGCACCTCGAGCGGGAGCCCGCCGCCGCGGCCGACGACAAGGCCCCGCTCGCCGACCTCTCCCCGAGGGAGCTCCAGCTCGTGCTCGTCTACTTCGCGCAGGAGGGCCGCGACGCCTACTGCGCGCTCGAGGTCTTCGACTGGCTGCGCCGCGCCGACCGCGTCGATGGCGAGACCATGGAGCTCATGACAGCCATCGCCTGCGGCTGGATCGAGCGCCTCGTGGGGGCCGGGGGTGACGTCTCCGACGTCTCCGCGCTCCTGGGGGAGATGGACTGCGTCGGCCTCCGCCCCGGGTTTAGCCTCGTCGAGAAGGCCGTCGCGCTCTACTGGGACCGCAGCGAGAGGGCGCGCGCTGTTGAGTTCGTCAGGGACGTGCTCAGGAGGGGGGGCGTGGCCGCGGGAGGGGAGTATGACGGCGAGCGTGGAGGCCCCGTCGGTTACCTCGCCTGGAAGATTATGGTAATCGGCTTTATCTATTCCCCTGCAATTTTACCATGTCCTGTGCTTGCTTGTACCTATCGTTTATGCACAATTGCTTGTTGAGGCCTCTTAATTGTTCATATCTTTGCTAAACAAATTGTTCACATCCTGGCTACGGTTGGAAATAGTTTTTTTTAACTGGCATCGGAGGGGAGAGGCTCCCCACCTTAACATCTCATTTTACAAAAGAGAATTGATCCAGTTTATAAGGGAAACCGGGTCAAAAACCTACAGTTGGAAATGGCAATTTCATGATTCTCGGAACTGCCTGTTGAAAACCAACCTTCAGTTCTGGATTTTGACATGATCTGAAACCTTTTTTTTATGTTTCTAGTTTCACTTGTTCTATGTGTGATGGTACCTTTCGTGTTGGATAGGTTGTTGGGATGACAGCTGTCTTGTCTTCATTAGTTATGACACGCATGTATATTACTTTAAGATGATCATCATTGATTCTGCTTGTAGATTTATTCATATCGTGACAATCACGTTCTTATTGTATCTTGTTAGGATAACATGCCTTTGTTATTACATTATGAGCACATGGTTCAGTCAATAAACTAAGGCCTGACTCCCATGCTGATCACATGTTTGCGTATAAAGTTGTTATTTTGTTTCCTGGTTTATATTCGATCATTACACTTATTATCATAATTTTTAGCATTGAAGTTTTCAGTTGCAAATCACCACCAAATCTATAAGAGGTCAACTATTATCATATGAAGAAGCACCACGGCTTGTTGCTCCAAAACATTTACCAAGGGTAGTCATGTCATTTATTTGTTCTGTAGTTGCCAATTGATTTTTATTTATTTATGGTCCTTATCCTAAACCTATGTGCTTCTGTTAGCAACATACAGTACAAGCCAAAGACTATCATAAACATTTTGATACTGGAGTAGTACATAGTTAGCATATTTTGTTATGTTTTGACTTTTATCTTGGTATATGATGAGTCTCTAGTATTTCAGAATTAGCGAGTATGTTTTGGTTTGGATAGCTTTGAACTATGGTATGGTGCGCGTAAATTAAATTGTATTGATGCAGTGATTTCTACTATAAGTCTTAGGGATCATTTTTACCCACTTACCACACATCCATTTCTTTTGTCTAGAAACTGTGTGATAACTTTAAGCACTCAACATATCCGCTGCTTATAAACTCTGTTCCATGCTCTTTCTGTCTCTGATACCAATCTCATATATCTCAGCTCCAGTTTTCTTAATGTTCTGTGTTACTTTTGTTTTGATAGATGGACGGAGACTACAGAGATGCTGTTAAATTGGTCATTGAATTCAAAGAGAGTGGACTGAAACCTGAAGTCTATAGTTATCTTATTGGGTTGACTGCCTTGGTTAAAGAGCAAAAAGAATTCTCAAAGGCATTGCGTAAATTGAATCTGTCAGTGAAGGATGGCTCAATTGCCAAACTGGATACTGAGAGCATGCACAACATCGAGAAGTATCAATCCAAATTATTAGGGGATGGTGTTCTTTTATCAAATTGGGCAGTTCAGGAAGGCAGCAGTGAGGTTCTAGGACTTGTGCACGAGAGGCTCCTTTCATTGTACACTTGCGCTGGTTGTGGCTTAGAAGCTGAGCACCAACTTTGGGAATTGAAGCTTGTTGGTAGGGAACCTGATACACAGCTCTATGATGTTGTCTTGGCCATTTGTGCTTCTCAAGGGGAAGCTCCTGCTGTTAGACGATTGCTTGCAGGAGTCGAGTCAACCAGTGCAGGAAGAAGGAAGAAGTCTATGTCATGGCTCCTGCGAGGCTACCTTAAAGGTGGTTTCTATCTGGATGCCTCGGAAACACTTTTGCGGATGCTTGATATGGGCTTATCTCCTGATTACCTGGACAGAGCGGCTGTACTGACTGCACTGCAGAGAAACATACAGGAATCTGGCAACCTAGAATCGTACATGAAACTCTGCAAGCGCCTATCTGAGACAGATCTGATCGCACCGTGCGTCCTATATCTGTATGTACGCAAATTCAAGCTGTGGATGATGCGCATGCTGTGAGGGTCTCGACAAAGCCTTGAATCATCTGTGGGTGCTTCAGACGTGTTCATGGCTTTGATTAGGTGTAGAATGCCCCGACTACGGTGAACCAACTGATGCACAATCATGGTTCCTTGTATATTTTTTACCGGAAAGGAGCTCCACATGAGCGTTCACCCCCATCAGAGCTGCTGTCTTATTGTCTAAGCAGACTACATGAGTGTAAATTTTCAGTGTACCATCCCCAGTTGTGTGGAATGGAGGGCGCTAGCTGCTGTAGGGGAGCATATACCTCTTACGAAACATTACGTGTATATAGTTGAAAAAAACAAACTTGTAAAGTTGTGATATACTCCCTCCGTTCCAAAATAGATGACCCAACTTTATACTAATTTTGTACATAAAGTTAGTATAAAGTTGGGTCATCTATTTTGGAACGGAGGGAGTACCTCAGTTGTCTTCGTAATCTTGTATGTAGCCCTTCTCTGTTTTTGTTGATCCTGCTGTACCTTTTGAACATGAAATCATTGAAACTGGGTGCCTCTTTTAGGCCTAAACAGTTGCTGGAAGTTATTTGAGATGAAGAACAAATCTCTGTTGCCTTTTCAAAGGTCCACTAGGGTAGGAATCTGACTGGCAGAGATTCTGTTGCTCAAGTTACTTCTGCTACTCTGTTTGCTACAAAACTTGCTACCGTTACTATTGTTATCACTGCTATCATATTACTGTACTACTAATAAATTATTGCAAGGAAGTGATTCTCAGGTGTGGTTGAATTGACAACTCAACTGCTAAGGCTTATAAATATTCTTTGGCTCCCTTTTGGTCGAATCAATAAATCTGGATGAAATACCCTCGAAGACTGTTCTGATCCCATATACTTGTGGGTCATCATTCGCACGCTTAAGGGTCATCGATCAGTTGAGTGCCAGATGGGTTAGGAGCTTGAGAGAAAAATCATCGAAAAAGTTTTGGAGATGTTAAAAGCATTTCGGAGAGGGAACCAAAAGTGCTTCGGAGAAAACCGGGAGACCGAAAAAAATTCAGGAGGAGATTAAATGAACCCCAAATAGCATAGTTTCAGAACCTCTCGAAAGTGCTAAGGGGTGCCACAGGTCTGCCCTATTGGGAAGGCCTGAAGGGGCGAAGG
>NC_057796.1:315538176-315553776 GCF_018294505.1 Triticum aestivum | reverse complement strand
CATTAGGTGGGCGCCCCTGCCTTGGAGCCTAAGTTATCTTGGTGCGACTAGAGTTGGGGTGGGGCCCTCCTCCAAGCCTCCCCCTCTTCCCGCGCTATATATAAGTGGAGGGGGCAACCCCTTCAATTACACAATTGTAGGCGCAAGGGTTGCCCCTCTCTCACTCTCTCCTCCACCAGAAATTGTTCCGTATGCCGTTAGGCTGCTCCACCCCTTCCAGTTCTTCGACGTCGCTAAGTTCTAGATGGAGAAGCGTTGTCAGATTGGTGGCTATGTACGCGTGGATACTGGCAGAGAGATCATGATTTTCATCTTTGTTCGAGGGAGAAATTCTCGTGGTTGGGAGGTTGTAAATCCTAGTTAGGAGAATCTGCACCAACGATCTCCACCAGTTCTTTCTTTCGCTGCAACTCTAGTTGGTAAGGATCCAATCTAATCCCATCGGCATCTTCATAGTGTTCCCGAGATTGGTTCGTAGGATGTTTTTTGTCTGCTTTGTACTATGTTTCCCAACACGATCATTACATTCTTTTGTCCATAGCTTATGGTGGTACCAAGCTGTGCCCGACAATTAGAGATAATGTTGTTGGGAAACGTAACATGCAACTTCAAAAAAATTCCTACGCTTACCCTCGTAGACCGAAAGCGGAAGCGTTTGACAACGCTGTTGATGTAGTCGAACTTCTTCTAGCTCCGACCGATCAAGCACCGAACGTACGGCACCTCCGAGTTCTGCACACGTTCAGCGCAATGACGTCCCTCGCCTTCTTGATCTAGCAAGGTGTCGAGGAAGTAGATGAGTTCCGTCAGCACGACGGCGTGGTGGCCGTGATCGTGAAGTGATTCTCGCAGGGCTTCGCCTAAGCACCACAAAACTATGACCGGGGGTGTAAACTGTGGAGGAGGGCGCCGCACACGACTAACGATTGTTGTTGTGTGTTCTAGGCGCCCCTCCTCATATATATAGGTGGGAGGGAGAGGGTAGAGGCAAAGGGGCGAGTGGGGCCGAATCCCACTTGGGGTCTGATGTTTGCTTGAACCACCTCGGTATTTCCCCAAATAGGAAGGGATGATGCAGCATAGCAACAGTAGGTATTTCCCTCAGTGATGAGACCAAGGTTATCAAACTAGCAGGAGAACCACGCAACACTACGTGAACGGCACCTGCACACAAATAACAAATACTCGCAACCTGACGTATTAAAGGGGTTGTCAATCTCTTTCGGGCAACGGCGCCAGAAATTGGCAAGTAGACGGGATAAAAATATGATAGATTGGATAAATATATCTCGCGGGAACGCGAGATAAAATAAATAAGAATAAATTGCAGCAAGGTATTTTTGTATTTTTGGTTTAATAGATTTGAAAATAAAAGCAAATAAAAATAGATCGCGAAGGCAAATATAATAAAGAAGTGACCCGGGGGCCATAGATTTCACTAGTGGCCTCTCTCGAGAAAAATAGCAAACGGTGGGCAAACGAATTACTGTTGGGCAATTGATAAAACTTCAAATAATCATGACGATATCCAGGCAATGATCATTATATAGGCATCACGTCCAAGATTAGTAGACCGACTCCTGCCTGCATCTAATACTATTACTCCACACATCGACCGCTATCCAGCATGCATCTAGTGTATTAAGTTCATGGAGAAGCGGAGTAATGCGATAAGAACAATGACATGATGTAGACAAGATCTATTTATGTAGAAATAGACCCCATCTTGTTATCCTTAATAGCAACGATACATACGTGTCGGTTCCCCTTCTGTCACTGGAATCAAGCACCGTAAGATCAAACCCATCACAAAGCACCTCTTCCCATTGCAAGATAAATAGATCAAGTTTTCGAAATAAAACCCGAATATCGGAGAAGAAATACGAGGCTATAAGCAATCATGCATATAAGATATCAAAGAAGACTCAAATAACTTTCATGGATAAAAAGATAGATCTGATCATAAACTCAAAGTTCATCGGATCCCAACAAACACACCGCAAAAAGAGTTACATCATATGGATCTCCAAGAGACCATTGTATTGAGAATCAAAAGAGAGAGAGGAAGCCATCTAGCTACTAACTACGGACCCGTAGGTCTACAATGAACTACTCACACATCATCGGAGAGGCACCAATGGACATGATGAACCCCTCTGTGATGGTGTCTAGATTGGATGTGGTGGTTCTGGAACTTGCGGCGGCTAGAATTGATTTTCGTCGAGTCCCCTAGGGTTTCTGGAATATTGGGGTATTTATAGAGCAAAGAGGCGGTGCGGGAGGCCACCGAGGTGGGCACAACCCACCAGGACGCGCATGGGCCTCTAGGCGTGCCCTGGTGTCTTGTGCTCACCTCGGGCTCCCTCTTCGGTACTTCTTTGGCCCACTGGATTTCTTCTGGTCTAAAAAAATCCACAAAAAGTTTCGGTGCGTTTGGACTCCATTTGGTATTGATTTCCTACGATGTAAAAAACATGCAGAAAACAACAACTGACACTGGGCACTATGTCAATAGGTTGGTGCCAAAAATGATATAAAATGATTATAAAACGATTGTAAAACATCCAAGAATGATAATATAACAACATGGAACAATAAAAAGTTATAGATACGTTGGAGACGTATCAGCATCCCCAAGCTTAATTCCTGCTCGTCCTCGAGTAGGTAAATGATAAAAACAAAATTTTTGATGTGGAATGTTGCCTAACATGCTCATCACATATTCTTTTCTTTGTAGCATGGACATTTGGACTTTTATATGGTTCAAAGCAATAGTCTAGTTTTGACATGAGAATTTCAATACTCAAGCATATCAACAAGCAACCATGTCTTTCAAAATATCAACGCTAAAATAATTAATCCCTAGCCCATTATGCTCAATCATTGATCCATTCATGAAACGCACTCGCATATTAGCTACACCCAATGCTCAAGTACGATCATAATGCCCCTTAGTTGGTGCTTTATAAGAGAAGATGGAGACTCAAATAAAAAATAAAAATTGCATAAAGTAAAGGAAAGGCCCTTCGCGGAGAGAAGTATGGATTTGTAGAGGTACCATAGCTCGAAAAAGATAGAGATAAAAACATTTTGGGAGGCACGCTTTTCCTGTCAACAAAAACGATCGAGTAGTTCCTAATATTTTCCATGCTAGATATATCATAGGCGGTTCCCGAACAGAAATTAAAGTTTATTCCTTTTTCAACCATACTTTTACTTTTCATGGCTAGCCGTATCCACGGGTGCCTTCCATACCAACACTTTCCAAGAAATTTATTATTTGACAACATAAAGTAAATTCGTTTTTCATTTCGGGACTGGGCATTCCTGATACCTTTGCCATACTCTCGTGCAATGACAAGTGAATAAACACTCATCTTGAGAATAACATATCTAGCATGGAAATATATTAGCCACCCCCTACCGTTTCATGAGCGGTACGAGCACACAAAAGAGAAATTTATTTTGAAAATTAGAGATGGCACATCCAAATTTGCTTAGAACGGCAAAAGAATACCGCATATAGGTAGGTATAGTGGACTCATGTGGCAAAAATGGTTTAAAGGATTTTGGATGCACAAGTAGTGATCATACTTAGTGCAAAATGAAGGCTAGCAAAAGATTGAGAAGCGACCAACCAAGAAACGAAAAATCTCATAAGCGAGCATTAAGCATAACTAACACCGAATAATGCACCACAAGTAGGATGTAATTTCATTGCATAACTATTGACTTTCGTGCTTGCATAGGGAATCACAAACCTTAACACCAACATTCTTACTAAAGCATAATTACTCATCAACATGACTCACATATCACATCATCATATCTCAAAACTATTACAAGGAATCAAGCTTATTTTGTCCAATGATCTTCATGAGAGTTTTTATTATATCCTCCTTGGATATCTGTCACTTTGGGACTAATTTTCATGTGTTGCTTTTGATAAGCTCAAACAAATATAAGTAAAGATCATGAGCATAATATTTCTTTCTCTCAAATTAATTTAAGTGAATCAAGAGAGAATTTCTTCAAAAATACTAAAGCACACCGTGCTAAACAAGATATAAGTGAAGCACTAGAGCAATTCCATAGCTCATAAAGATTTAAGTGAAGCATAGAGAGCAATTCTAACAAGTCATGGCATAATTTTGGCTCTCTCAAATAGGTGTGTCCAGCAAGGATTCATGACTTAAAACAAAAATCAAAACAAGCAAAGACTCATATCATACAATATGCTCCAAGCAAAACTCATAGTATGTGACGAATAAAAATATAGTTCCGAGTAAAATACCGATGGTCGTTAGAAGAAAAAGGGGATGCCACTCGGGCATCCCCAAGATTAGTTGCCTGCTTCTCTTTGGATAATAGCTTGGGATGCCATGGGCATCCCCAATCTTAGGCTCTTCTTACTCCTTATTCGTTCATCCATCGTAATATCACCCAAAACTTGAAAACTTCAATCACACAAAACTCAACAAAACCTTCGTGAGATCCGTTAGTATAAGAAAGCAAATCACTACTATAAGTACTGTTGAAAACCCATTCATATTTTATTCTTGCATTATATCTATTGTATTCTAACTTTTCTATGGCAAAAACTCTTCAAAGAAAACCATAGAATCATCAAAACAAGCACACAACGCAAAGAAAACAGAATCTGTCAAAAACATAGCAGTCTGTAGCAATCAGGTTCGAATACTCCTGTAACTCCAAAAATTCTGAAAAATTAGGACAACGTGAGAAATTTGTATATCAATCTCCTGTAAAAATTTAGAACTTTTTGTTGCTTATGTGATTTTTAAAAAATGTTTTTCTGGACGCAAAAGTTTTTGTTTTTCAGCAAGATCAAATCAACTATCACTCAACAGGATCCTAAAGGCTTTGCTTGGCACAAACACTAATTAAAACATAAAAACACAATCATAACAATAGCATAATTGTGCAAACACTCAAGAACAAAAAGCAAAAGACAAAAATAAATTTTATTCATTGGGTTGCCTCCCAACAAGCGCTATCGTTTTACGCCCCTAGCTAGGCATAAAGCAAGGATCTAAGTATTGTCATCTTTATTTCTAGATCCATAAGATGCCCTCATGATTGATTCATATGGTGGCCTAATTCTTGTTCTAGGGAAGTGTTCCATACCCTTCATTAGTGGAAATTGAAATTTAATATTGCCTTTTTCATATCAATCACAGCACCAATAGTACGTAAAAACGGTCTACCAAGAATAATTGGAGAAGACGGATTGCAAACAATATCAAGAACAATAAAATCTATGGGCACATAATTCCTATTTGCAAGAATAAGAACATCATTAATTCTTCACATAGGATATTTAATTGTAGAATCCGCGAAGTGCAAATTTAAAGAATATTCTTCGATATCGGTAAGACCAAGCACATCACAAAGAGATTTCGGGATTGTAGGAACACTAGCACCCAAGTCACATAAAGTAAAACACTCATAATTTTTAATCTTGACTTTGATAGTAGGTTCCCACTCATCATGTAATTTTCTAGGAATTGAAACTTCTAATTCCAATTTTTCTTCCAAAGCTTTTATCATAGCATCAACAATATGTTTAGTAAAAGCTTTATTTTGTTCATAAGCATGGGGTGAATTTATCATGGATTACAACAAATAAATACAATCAATCAAAGAGCAACTATCATAATTAAAGTCTTTGTAATCCAAAAGAGTGGGCACATCACTACTTAAAGTTTTGACATCTTCAAACCCACTTCTATCAATTTTCTCAACAAGATTTTCACCCTCCAAATTATTGGGACGCCTTCTAGCTAAACTTGACTCTTCTTCAGTCCCTTTTTCATCAATCTTAATTTTACTAAACAAGGAATCAATAGAAGAAACACCAATCATTTTAAGATCTCCATCACTTTTATCTTCTAACGAGATTGGTATAGCGGCCATTTGGTTTACTAGGGTAGCTTGTGTATCAGATATTTTACCTAGCAAACTTTTGGCAAAAGTATACTTAGATTGGAGATTGCAAACTTCTCTACTAATATCATCAAGTTGTTTTGTTATAGCATCTCGCACAACGGAGTGCTCCTTAAGTTCTTCGGTAAAATACTTATTATGCTCAAATTGTGTAGTCATATATTCCTTAGTACTTTTATCAATTTCAAGAAAAATATTGGGGTAAGGAACATCATAATATTTTCTTTGAGACATCATGACAACACAAACAAGAACGCAAGCGAAAACATATCTGACGACAAAACGGCAAACGAAAAAGAGGGCGAATAAAACGACATTTTTTGTGAAGTGGGGGAGAGGAAAACAAGAGGCAAATGGCAAATGATGTAAATTCCAAGGAGATGAGATTTGTGATTAGGAACCTGATAGATGTTGATGATGTGTCCCCGGCAACGGCGCCAGAAATTCCTTTTGATGTTTGCTTGAACTACGTCGGTATTTCCCAAAAGAGAAAGGGATGATGCATCACAGCAACGGTAGGTATTTCCCTCAGTGATGAGACCAAAGGTTATCGAACCAGTAGGAGAACCAAGCAACACTACGTGAATGGCATCTACACACAAATAACAAATACTCGCAACCCGGCGTATTAAAGGGGTTGTCAATCCCTTTCGGGCAACGGCGCCAGAAATTGGCAAGTAGACAGGATAAAAATATAATAGATTGGATAAATAGATCTCGTGAGAACGCGAGATAAAATAAATAAGAATAAATTTCCGCAAGGTATTTTTGTATTTTTGGTTTAATAGATCTGAAAGTAAAAGAAAACAAAAATAGACCGCGAAGGCAAATATATTAATGAAGAGACCCCGAGGCCATAGATTTCACTAGTGGCTTCTCTCGAGAAAAATAGCAAACTGTGGGTAAACGAATTACTGTTTGGCAATTGATAAAACTTTAAATAATCATGATGATATCTAGGCAATGATCATTATATAGGCATCACGTCCAAGATGTAGACCGACTCCTGCCTGCATCTACTACTATTACTCCACACATCGACCGCTATCTAGCATGCATCTAGTGTATTAAGTTCATGGAGAAGCGGAGTAATGCAATAAGAACGATGACATGATGTAGACAAGATTTATTTATGTAGAAATAGACCCCATCTTGTTATCCTTAATAGCAACGATACATACGTGTCGGTTACCCTTCTGTCACTGGGATCAAGCACCGTAAGATCGAACACATCACAAAGCACCTCTTCCCATTGCAAGATAAATAGATCAAGTTGGCCAAACAAAACCCAAATATCGGAGAAGAAATACGAGGTTATAAGCAATCATGCATATAAAAGATCAAAGAAGACTCAAATAACTTTCATGGATAAAAAGATAGATCTGATCATAAACTCAAAGTTCATCAGATCCCAACAGACACACCGCAAAAAGAGTTACATCATATGGATCTCCAAGAGACCATTGTATTGAGAATCAAAAGAGAGAGAGGAAGCCATCTAGCTACTAACTATGGACCCGTAGGTCTACAATGAACTACTCACGCATCATCGAAGAGGCACCAATGGACATGATGAACCCCTCTGTGATGGTGTCTAGATTGGATCTGGTGGTTCTGGAACTTGCGGCGGCTAGAATTGGTTTTCGTCGACCCCCCTAGGGTTTCTGAAATATTGGGGTATTTATAGAGCAAAGAGGTGGCGCGGGAGGCCACCGAGGTGGGCACAACCCACCAGGGCACGCCTGGGCCTCCAGGCGCGCCCTAGTGTCTTGTACTCACCTCGGGCTCCCTCTTCGGTACTTCTTTGGCCCACTGGATGTCTTCTAGTCCAAAAAAATCCACAAAAAGTTCCGCTGCGTTTGGACTCTGTTTGGTATTGATTTCCTGCGATGTAAAAAACATGTAGAAAACAACAACTGGCACTGGCACTATGTCAATAGGTTAGTACCAAAAAATGATATAAAATGATTGTAAAACATCGAAGAATGATAATATAACAGCATGGATTAATCAAAAATTATAGATACGTTGGAGACGTATCAGGCTCCTGCCCTGATTCGGCCCCCCCTTCCTTGTATAGGCGCCAGGGGAAGGAAGGGGGAGGTGGCGCCCCACTTTACTTTCTCCCTTGAGGAGGCGAAGGAAGGAGGGACTTGCCCTCCCCCTTTCTTTTCCCAAGGGCTGGCCGGCCTGGTGGAGGGGCGCACCAACCCCTTGTGGGCTGATCTGTCCCTCCCTTGGCCCATTAAGCCCATATCTTTGCCGGGGGTGCCCGAAACCCCTTCAGGTGACCCTACATGTACCTGATACCCTCCGGAACACTTCTGGTGTTCGAATACCATCGTCATATATATCAATCTTTACCTCTCGGCCATTTAGAGACTCCTCGTCATGTCTGTGATTTCATCCGGGACCCCGAACAACATTCGGTCACCAAATCACATAACTCATATAATACTTTATCGTCATCGAACGTTAAGCGTGCGGACCCTATGGGTTCGAGAACTAAGTAGACATGACCGGGAAACCTCTCTGGTTAATAACCAACAGTGGAACCTAGATGCTCATATTGGCTCCTACAAATTCTACGAAGATCTTTATCGGTCGAACCGTAATGACAACATATGTTGTTCCCTTTGGCATCGGTATGTTACTTGCCCAAGATTCGATCGTCGGTATCTTCATACCTAGTTCAATCTCGTTACCGGCAAGTCTCTTTACTCGTTCCGTAATACATCATCCCGCAACTAACTCATTAGTCACTTTACTTGCAAGGCTTCTTATGATGTGCATTACCAAGAGGGCCCAGAGATACCTCTCCGATACTCGGAGTGAAAAATCCTAATCTCGATCTATGCCAACCCAACAAACACCTTCGGAGATACCTGTAGAGCATCTTTATAATCACCCAGTTACGTTGTGACGTTTGATAGCACACAAGGTATTCCTCCAGTATTCAGGAGTTGCATAATCTCATAGTCGAAGGAATATGTATTTGACATGAAGAGAGCAATAGCAATAAAACTGAATTAATATGCTAAGCTAATGGATGGGTCTTATTCATCACATCATTATCCTAATGATGTGATCCCATTATCAAATGACAACTCATTTCCATGGTTAGGAAACCTTAACCATATTTGATCAACGAGCTAGTCAAGTAGAGGCTCACTAGGGACACAGTGTTTGTCTATGTATTCACACATGTATTTGGGTTTCCGATCAATACAATTCTAGCATGAATAATAAACATTTATCATGATATAAGGAAATATAAAATAACAACTTTATTATTGCCTCTAGGGCATATTTCCTTCAGTCTCCCACTTGCACTAGAGTCAATAATCTAGCTCACATCGCCATGTGATTTAACACCAATAGTTCACATCTTTATGTGATTAATACCCATAGTTCACATCGGCATGTGACTAACACCCAAAGGGTTTACTAGAGTCAATAATCTAGTTCACATCGCTATGTGATTAACACCCAAAGAGTACTAAGGTGTGATCATGTTTTGCTTGTGAGAGAGGTTTAGTCAACGGGTCTTCCACATTCAGCTCCGTATGTATTTGCAAATTTCTATAATGCTCTGTACGGAGCTACCCTAGCTAATTGCTCCCACTTTGTATCTAGATTGAGACTCAGAGTCATCTGGATCGGTGTAAAAGCTTGCATCGACGTAACTCTTTACGACGAACTCTTTTATCACCTCCATGACCGAGAAATATTTCCTTAGTCCTCTACGGTAACTAAGGATAACTCTGATCGTTGTCTAGTGATCCACTCCTGGATCACTATCATACCCCCTTGCCAAACTCATGGCAAGGTATACAACAGGTTTGTTACACAGCATGTCATACTTTATAGAACCTATGGTGGCATAGGGAACGACTTTCATTCTCTCTCTATCTTATGCCGTGGTCGGGCTTTGAGTCTTACTCAACTTCACACCTTACAATACAGGCTAGAATTCCTTCTTTGACTGATCCATTTTGAACTCTTTCAAAATCTTGTCAAGGTATGTACTCATTGAAAATCTTATCAAGCGTCTTGATCTATCTCTATAGATCTTGATGCCCAATATGTAAGCAGCTTCACTGTGGTCTTTCATTGAAAATTCTTATTCAAGTATCCTTTTATGCTATCCAGAAATTCTATATCATTTCCAATCAACAATATGTCATCCACATATAATATCAGAAATGCTAGAGAGCTCCCACTCACTTTCTTGTAAATACAGGCTTCACCGTAAGTCTGTATAAAATCATATGCTTTGATCACCTCATCAAAGCGTATATTCCAACTCCGAGATGCTTGCACCAGTCCATAGATGGATCACTGAAGCTTGCACACTTTGTTAGCACCTTTAGGATTGAGAAAGCCTTCTAGTTGCATCATATACAACTCTTCTTTGAGATATCCATTAATTAAGGAATGTAGTTTTGACATCCATTTGCCAGCTTTCATAATCATAAAATGTGGCAATTGCTAACATGATTTGGACAGACTTAAGCATCGCTATGGGTGAGAAAGTCTCATCGTAGTAAACTCCTTGAACTTGTCGAAAACCTTTTGCGTTAAGTCGAGCTTTGTAGACAGTAACATTACCATCAACGTCAGTCTTCTTCTTGAAGATCCATTTATTCTCTATGGCTTGCTGATCATCGAGCAAGTCCACCAAAGTCCACACTTTGTTCTCATACATGGATCCTATCTCAGATTTCATGGCCTCAAGCCTTTATCGGAATCTGGGCTCATCATAGATTCTTCATAGTTTGTAGGTTTGTCATGGTCTAGTACATGACTTCCAGAACAGGATTACCATACCACTCTAGTGTGGAACGTGCTCTGTTCGACCTACGAGGTCCAGTAGTAACTTGATCTGAAGTTTCATGATCATCGTCATTAGCTTCCCCTCTAGTTGGTGTAGGCATCACGTGAACGGATTTCTCTGATGAGCTACTTTCCAATTTCGAGAGAAGGTACAATTACCTCATCAAGTTCTTTCCTCCCACTCACTTCTTTCGAGAGAAACTCCTTTAGAAAGGATCCATTCTTAGCAACAAAGGTCTTGACTTTCGGATCTGTGGTAGAAGGTGTACCCAATGGTTTCCTTAGGGTACCCTATGAAGACGTACTTCTCCGCTTTGGGTTCGAGCTTATCAGGCTGAAGCCTTTTGACATAAGCGTCACATCCCCGAACTTTTAAGAAATGACAGTTTAGGTTTCTTGCCAAACCATAGTTCATATGGTGTCATCTCAACGGATTTAGACGGTGCCCTATTTAACGTGAATGCGGCTGCCTCTAATGCATAACCCCAAAAGATAGTGGCAAATCGGTAACAGACATCATAGACTGCACCATATCTAATAAAGTACGATTACGACGTTCGGACACACCATTACACTGTGGTGTTCCAGGTGGCATGAGTTGTGAAACTATTTCACATTGTTTTATATGAAGGCCAAACTCATAACTCAAATATTTGCCTCCGCGATCACATCGTAGAAACTTTATTTTCTCGTTACGATGATTCTCCACTTTACTCTGAAATTCTTTGAACTTTTCAAATGTTTCAGACTTGTGTTTCATTAAGTAGATATACCCATATCTACTTAAATCATCTGTGAAGGTCAGAAAATAATGATACCCGCCGCGTGCTTCAATACTCATCGGACCGCATACATCGGTATGTATTATTTCCAATAAGTCATTAGCTTGCTCCATTGTTCTGGGGAACGGAGTTTTAGTTATCTTGCCCATGAGGCATGGTTCGCAAGTATCAAATGATTCATAATCAAGTGATTCCAAAAGTCCATCTGCATGGAGTTTCTTCATGCGCTTTACACCAATATGACCTAAATGGCAGTGCCACAAGTATGTTGCACTATCATTATCAACTTTGCATCTTTTGGCATCAATAATATGAATATGTGTATTACTACGATCGAGATTCAATAAACCATTCACCTTGGGTGTATGACCATAGAAGGTTTTATTCATGTAAACAGAACAAAAATTATTCTGTGACTTAAATGAATAACCATATTGCAATAAACATGATCTAATCATATTCATGCTTAACGCAAACACCAAATAACATTTATTTTAGGTTCAACACCAATCCCGAAGGCAGAGGGAGTGTGCGATGGTGATCGTATCAACCTTGGAATCACTTCCAGCACACATCGTCACCTCGCCCTCAACTAGTCTCTGTTCATTTTGTAACTCATGTTTCGAGTTACTAATCTTAGCAACTGAACCGGTATCAAATACCCAGGGGCTACTATGAACACTAGTAAAGTACACATCAATAACATGTATATCAAATATACCTTTGTTCACTTTGCCATCCTTCTTATCCGCCAATTATTTGGGGCAGTTCCTCTTCCAGTGACCATTTCCACATGTATATCAAATATACCTTTGTTCACTTTGCCATCCTTCTTATCCGCCAAGTATTTGGGGCAGTTCCTCTTCCAGTGACCATTTCCTTTGCAGTAGAAGCACTCAAGTTAGGCTTGGGTCTAGCTTTGGGCTTCTTCATGGGAGCGGCAACTTGTTTGTTGTTCTTCTTGAAGTTCCCTTTCTGTCCCTTGCCCTTTTTCTTGAAACTAGTGGTCTTGTTTACCATCAACACTTGATGCTCTTTCTTGATTTCTACCTTCGCTGATTTCAGCATTGCGAAGAGCTTGGGAATCATTTTCGTAATCACTTGCATATTATAGTTCAGCACGAAGTTGTGACGCCCCCGATTTGACCGTACACTAATCATGCACGCAAATGTGTACGATCACGATCAGGGACTCACGGGAAGATATCACAACACAACTCTACAACATAAATAAGTCATACAAGCATTATAATACAAGCCAGGGGCCTCGAGGGCTCGAATACAAGTGCTCGATCATAGACGAGTCAGCGGAAGCAACAATATCTGAGTACAGACATAAGTTAAACAAGTTTGCCTTAAGAAGGCTAGCACAAAAGTAGCAACGATCGAAAAGGCAAGGCCTCCTGCCTGGGACCTCCTAACTACTCCTGGTCGTCGTCAGCGGCCTGCACGTAGTAGTAGGCACCTCCAGTGCCGTAGGTGTCATCGTCGACGGTGGCGTCTGGCTCCTGAACTCCAGCATCTGGTTGCGACAATCCGGTATAGAAAGGGGAAAGGAGGGAGAAAAGCAACCGTGAGTACTCATCCAAAGTACTCGCAAGCAAGGAGCTACACTACATATGCATGGGTATATGTGTAAAGAGGCATATCAGTGGACTGAACTGCAGAATGCCGGAATAAGAGGGGGATAGCTAGCCCTGGCGAAGACTACGCTTCTGGACATCTCCATCTTGCAGCATGTAGAAGAGAGAAGATTGAAGTCCTCCAAGTAGCATCGCATAGCATAAACCTACCCGGCAATCCCCTCCTCGTCGCCCTGTTAGAGAGCGATCACCGGGTTGTATCTGGCACTTGGAAGGGTGTATTTTATTCAGTATCCAGTTCTAGTTGTCATAAGCTCAAGGTACAACTCCGGGTCGTCCTTTTACCGAGGGACACGGCTATTCGAATAGATAAACTTCCCTGCAGGGGTGCACCACATAACCCAACACGCTCGATCCCAATTGGCCGGACACACTTTCCTGGGTCATGCCCGGCCTCGTAAGATCAACACGTCGCAGCCCCACCTAGGCTCAACAGAGAGGTCAGCACGCCGGTCTAAACCTATGCGCGCAGGGGTCTGGGCCCATCGCCCTATGCACACCTGCACGTTGCGAACGCGGCCGCGAGCAGACCTAGCAACCCACACGATCACGGCGGTTACGTCAAAGCGGTCCAACACGGCGCGCGCCACTCAGTCGCTGACGTCAAAAGAGCTTCGGCTGATACCACGACGTCGGGATACCCATAACTACTCCCACGTAGATGGTTAGTGCGTATAGACCAAATGGCCAGACTCAGATCAAATACCAAGACCTCGTTAAGCGTGTTAAGTATCCGCGAACGCCGACCAGGGCCAGGCCCACCTCTTACCTAGGCGGTCTCAACCTGCCCTGTCGCTCCGCCACAAAGATCCACTTGCGGGTACTCCTACGAGCCGACCCGACTTTAGTCATCACATGTGTCATGTATATAGTATATAAGTATATGCCCGTGATCACCGCCCAGGGGATCACGGCCCGATAGTATAGCACAGCAGACGGACAAGAATGTAGGGCCACTGATGGAAATCTAGCATCCTAGACTAAGCAGATAGGATTGCAGGTAAAGGTAACAACAGTAGTTAGCAAGGATAGGCTATGCATCAGAATAGGATATCGAAAGTAGTAACATGCTACACTACTCTAATGCAAGTAGTAGAGAGTAGAGTAGGCGATATCTGGTGATCAAGGGGGGGGCTTGCCTGGTTGCTCTGGCAAGTAGGAGGGGTCGTCGACTCCGTAGTCGAACTGGGCAGCAGCAGTGTCGGTCTCGTAGTCTACCGGAGAGAAGAGGGGGAAGAAACAGTAAATACAATGCAAACATAAGCATGACGATGCGTGACATGACAATGAGCGGTGCTAGGGGTGCCCTAACGCGACAGTAGGTGGTACCGGTGAAGGGGGGGACATCCGGGAGGTATGCCCGATGTTCCGCGTTTTCGGACAGACGGATCGGAGGGGGAAAGTTGCTAGTTCGATAGGTTAGGGAGGTGCGGTGGATGGACGGACTACGTAGTCGGACTCGTCTCGTCGTTCTGAGCAACTTTCATATAGAAAACATTTTCATCCGAGTTACGGTTTAAAAGATATGAATTTTCAAAGTTTATTTGAATTTCTGGAATTATTTATATTAAGAAAAATGAATTATGACGTCAGCATGAGGCAATGCTGACGTCAGCAACTCAACAGGTCGGCTGACCAGTCAAACCAGACAGGTGGGTCCAGTGGGACCCACATGTCAGCCTCTGTTAGTCTAATACTTAATTAAACTAATCTAATAGTATAATTAGAGGGATGGGCCCCACATGTCAGTGAGTGTTTAGCTAAACTAATTATTTTTATTTATAAAACATTTTCTTTTTCTTTATTTTTTTAATTTCTGCGGCGGGGCCCGCATGTCAGTGACTGGGCCTGCCCAGTCAGCAGTTGACTGGGTCAACCCAGTCAACTGGGCCCGTGGGGGCCACTGGCAGTGACCCTGGGGGTGGGGCCAGGCCAGCCACGTCGGCGGCCGGCGCCGGCGCAACTCCGGCGACCAAAACCGCGGCGGTCCCTCGCCGGAGTTGGCCGGATTCGCGCTACGGGGCTCGGGGAGGAACGGGGCTAGGCCCATTCGAAAGAGCTCGCAGCGCCGCATCCAGGGGTGGCCGGGGTTTCGCCGGACTCGGCCGGAATCGGCGCCAGCGAGCGGCGGAGGCGGCGGCGCGCACGGGTGCTCGACGGGGACATGGCTACGGCGGGCTATCGGAAAAGCGGAGGGGCTGGGGAGCTTCTACGTGCGGTGGGGAGCGCTGTGGGCTTGAGCCCGTGACCATTTGGTCACCGGAGACACGCCGGCGGCGAGCTCCGCGGCGTGGCGTTCGGGCGCGCGCGGGGAAGCAGCTACGGAGCGCGAGCGAGCTAGCGGAGAGGGGGAGGAGGTAGAGGAGCTCACA
>NC_057796.1:315529248-315537287 GCF_018294505.1 Triticum aestivum | reverse complement strand
GGGGGCCGCTGGCGCCCTTATCCTCTCGCGGGGTTCACCGCCGGCGAGGGGGTTCGGCGGCGACGCGCCCTGTTCCGACCCGGTCGGGGGAACAGGAAGGGGACGCGGGGGGGAGGTGGGCTGGGCCGAGGCGCGGGTGGCGGCCCAGTTTGGGCCGGGGTTCGGTCCAGACGGGCCACGGGTCCAGTGGGGGGGGAAGGGCTTTTCCTTTTTCTTTTTTTTTCTTTCTGTGATCTGTTTTCTGTTTTCCTTTTATTTGTTTATTTTCTTTTCTGTTTTATTTCTTTTAAAAGTAATTAGGTATTTTATAAAAATGTGTTTCCTCCACCATAATTACCAGTGTAATATTTGGCACCCACTGAACATTTTTGTTTGAGTTTTTGAAAACTTTTATTTTTCACTTTAATTATATTTGAAGTTTGAACTAGGAGTTAGAAAGGAAGGTGATTCAAATGTGATCAAGCCCTGTTTAGCAACATGATTAGCTTAATCACAGGGAGTTACTGTAGCATGATTCCCAGGGTGTTACAAATCTCCTCCACTACAATAAATCTCGTCCCGAGATTTAGGAGGTAGAAGGAAACAGTGCGGGGTATTCTTCGCGCAGACGATCCTCTCGTTCCCAAGTGGCCTCATCTTCAGAATGGTGCGACCACTGGACTTTGAGAAACTTGATCGCCTTCTGACGTGTGCGGCGTTCAGCCTGGTCGAGAATGCGGACCGGATGCTCCTTATAGGAGAGGTCTTGCTGTAATTCGAGCACTTCATGATCCATAGCTCGGATTGGATCCTTGAAGCAACGGCGGAGCTGTGACACATGGAACACATTGTGAACCTGAGAAAGGTTCGGCGGTAGCTCCAGTTGGTATGCCACTTTTCCACGCCTTTCGAGAATAGTGAATGGGCCAATATAGCGAGGAGCTAGTTTGCCCTTGATCCCGAATCGGTGAGCACCCTTCATAGGTGTGACTCGAAGATAAGCCTTTTCGCCAGGTTGATAGACCATGTCTTTATGATGACGGTCATACTGACTCTTCTGACGTGACTGAGCAGTCTTGAGATTCTCGCGAATAATGCGGACTTGTTCTTCGGCATCTTGGATAATATCCGGACCGAAGAGTGGACGTTCCCCAGTTTCTGACCAGTTCAGAGGGGTTCGGCACTTTCGTCCATATAACACTTCGAAGGGGGCCATCTTCAGACTAGCTTGATAGCTATTATTATAAGAGAACTCAGCATACGGGAGAGATTCCTCCCATTTCTTGCCGAAGGAAATAACGCAAGCTCGAAGCATGTCTTCGAGAACTTGATTGACGCGTTCAACTTGTCCTTGCGATTGAGGATGAAACGCAGTACTAAATGACAGATGAGTTCCCATTGCTTCTTGGAAACTTGCCCAGAATCTTGAAGTGAATAAGCTACCACGGTCTGAACTGATAACCAATGGAATACCGTGGAGCGAAACAATCCTGGACATATAGAGCGTTGCCAACTGGCTAGCAGTGATCGTTTCTTTGACTGCCAGGAAATGTGCAACTTTGGAAAGCCGGTCAATGACGACAAGAATAGCATCATTACCTTTCTGCGATTTGGGAAATCCAGTGACGAAGTCCATCTCAACATGGTCCCATTTCCATTCAGGAATAGAGATAGGTTGCAGAGTTCCAGCAGGCCTTTGATGTTCTGCTTTGATACGACGGCAAACGTCACACTCAGCAACATAACGAGCAATGTCTTGCTTCATATTAGTCCACCAGAATCTCTGACGGATATCTTGATACATCTTTGTACTACCAGGATGGATACACAGAGGCGTATCATGAGCTTCTTTCATAACTTCCTGTGTCATATCCAGGTTTTTCTCTGCACATGGCACCACTAGGCGGCCCTTGAAGTATAGGGCGCCATCTTCAGAAATGGTGAAGAATGAGGGCTTTCCTTCTGTGAGGTAGCGCTTAATCTTGTGGGCTTCAGAGTCATACCCCTGTATTCTCTTGATGGAGTCCAGGAGATCTGGTTCGACGACCAGGGTATTGAGGGAACCCTGGGGAACAACACGGAGGTTCATCTTGCGGAACTCCTTAGGAGGGGGAGCGAGTGCACCCGGAGGAACAATATGGAGGTTCAGCTTCCTGAATTCTTCAACAAGCGAGGGCTGAACTTTATGAACCTGGAGGTGGTTGCAGTAAGACTTGCGGCTCAAGGCATCAGCCATTACATTAGCCTTGCCTGGAGTATAGGAAATACCCAAGTCAAAGTCTGCAACAAGCTCCATCCATCTCTGCTGACGGAGGTTCAGATCTGGCTGAGTAAACAGATACTTCAGACTTTGGTGGTCAGTGAAGATCTCGCAACGATTACCGAGAAGGTAATGTCGCCACTGCTTCAGCGCATGAATGACTGCAGCAAGTTCGAGGTCGTGAACTGGGTAGTTCTCTTCGTGAGGGCGCAATTGTCGAGAGGCATAAGCAATCACTTTGCGGTCTTGCATTAGGACACAGCCTAACCCTTGACGGGAAGCGTCGCAGTAAATGACGAAGTCCTTCTTAGTATCAGGTGGAGCTAGAACTGGGGCAGAAGTCAACTTGTCTTTGAGTGCCTGGAAACTTTCCTGACATTTGTCTGTCCATTGGAACTTGACGCCCTTATGCAACAGGTTAGTCAGAGGCCTGGCGATCTTGGAGAAGTTCTCGACAAATCGACGGCAATAGCTGGCGAGACCGAGAAAACTTCTGACTTGCTTAACGTTCTTGGGAGGAGTCCAATCAAGAATAGCCTGAACTCGCTCGGGGTTGACGGCAATACCATCCTTAGAGATGACATGCCCAAGATAGGTTACTTCCGGTAGCCAGAATTCACATTTGGAGAACTTGGCATATAGTTGATGTTCTCATAGCTTTTCCAGCACGAGTCGAAGATGTTCAGCATGTTCTTCTTCGTTCTTGGAGAATATCAGGATATCATCCAGATAAACCACGACGAACTTGTCGAGGTAATCCATGAATATGTAGTTCATCAGACAAGAGAAGGTGGCTGGAGCATTGGTTAAACCGAAAGACATGACGGTGTACTCGTATGAACCATAGCGAGTCACGAAGGCGGTCTTTGGGATATCCTCTTTGCGAACACGGATCTGGTGGTAGCCCAACCTCAAGTCGAGCTTAGAGACACTGACGAACCCGCCAGTTGATCATACAGATCATTGATCCGAGGAAGAGGGTATTTATTCTGAATGGTAGCTTGGTTTATAGGACGGTAGTCTTGAACTAATCGGTTCGTCCCATCCTTCTTCTTGACAAAGAGAGAAGGTGCTCCCCAAGGAGAGCAACTTGGGCGAATGAATCCTTTGCGAAGAGACTTGTCGATTTCCTCCTTAAGCTCAAGGAGTTCATGCGGCGGCATTTTGTAGGGTCGCTTGGCTATAGGAGTGGTGCCTGGTTTCAAGTCGATGATGAATTCGACAGCTCTAGCAGGGGGAATCCCCGGAAGTTCTTCAGGAAAGACGTCGAGGAATTCACGCACGACGGGAATGTTTTCAATGCCCTCGAGTGGTGCAGCGTTCAATGCATTCAATGCATAGAGCCTTGCCTCGGCATTTTGCACCAGATGGGCTTGGTAAGTAACTATCTCATCTGAAGGGTGTAGCAGATGGACGGTCTTAGTGGTGCAAACGATTGAAGCAGTATGCGCTTTTAACCAATTCATTCCCAGAATGAGATCAATGCTACAGGACTTCAGTACGATGGGAGAGACAAGAAATTCCAGTCCTTCAATTTCAACAGTAACATCGCGACTAACCATAGAGGTTTGGCATTGGCCCGCAGGGGTGTGTACCACTAGCGGAGTGTTTATCTCTTCGTAATGAATGCCATGCAGGAATGCAAATTCTGCTGATATGAATGAATGGGATGCTCCTGTATCAAATAAAACGGATGCTGGTACTGAATTTACGAGGAGTGTACCCATCACAGTAGCAGGCTGGTCTTGAGCTTCGCTGAGATCAACGTGGTTGGCATGAGCACGACCTTGAGACTTAGCATTGTTGTTGCGGGGCTGGTTGTTACCACGGCCAGCTGCTGGAAGGGCCAGTTGATTCTGATTCTGATAGCAGTTCCTGGCAAAGTGACCCGGTTGACCACACTTGAAGCACAGACCATTATCGGGAGTGGGAACAGGAGCCCCAGGTGGGGGAGCTGGTAGCTTTGACTGCTTAGATGGTGGAGGAGGCAGACGCGGTGCAGCATAAGATTTCCTGGGAGCAGGTGCATTTGGACGATACATGCTGTTCGGGATCCATATCTTACGCTTCTGTGAGGGCGAGCCCGAAGATGAGCCCGTGTCACGGTTGCGCCTCTGAGAGCTCTGGTATTCCTGCAGACCAGTCTCGACATTGATGGCCTTGTTCACCAAGGTGGTGAAATCAGCAAAGTCATGCACTAGAAGTGCGAGCTTGATGTCAGCTTGAAGGCCATCACGGAACTTCTCCTGTCTGCGTGCATCAGTTGCAATGTCTTCTTCAGCATAGCGGGACAAGTCCAGAAACTCCCGCTGATAAGCTTCGACAGTTTTGTTGCCTTGGGTGAGGTTGCGGAACTCACGCTTCTTCCGGTCCATGACTCCTTGAGGAATGAAGCGGGCACGGAAAGCAGCTTGGAAGTCTGGCCAGGTGATGATTGTTCCAGCTGGCAGAGTACGCCTGTGGCTGTCCCACCATTGAGCTGCGGGTCCCTTCAAGAAGAAGGAAGCAAAATTGACATAGCTGGCAGGGGCTACATCAGCAGACTCCATCTCATAGGTGATGTCATGGAGCCAGTCATCAGCATCCAGAGGCTGAGTTGAGCTGCGGTAGATGGTTGGGTTGAGGCGTATGAAATCTTGAAGAGTCACTTGAGCTGGCTGTTGGTTCATATTGGGGCGAGGAAACTGAGCCATCATATTTTCCATGAATTGGCGGTTCAGTTCAAACTGTTGGATCATACCAGCCATGTACTCAGGTGGTGGTGGGGCATCGCCACCACGACCACGACCACCTGGTCTAACAGGGGTAGTTCAGCATTGAGAAAATTTGCAATGACAAGAATCATTCATGATGAAACATGCACAATGAATGGAGCACGATAGCTACTACATAGTAGTCGGCATAACTTACAAAAGGGGCCATGCATAGAGTTCAGTACATAGAGTTCAGTACATAGACTAAAACATCATAGGCGGCACACAGGCTCGCGGCGACTGCAACTAATACTACAAGCAAGCCTACATCAGTCCCAAGAGGTACTGTGGAGGTAATCGTAGCCCGACAGCTGGTAGTGAGGTAACGGATAATCCTCCACGTCAGCAGACTGGGGGCCGCGGATACTCAGGTGTAGAGCCCGGTGCTCAGGTGGCAGAAAAGGACCAAGTGCGGGAGAGTAGCCTCCCACCTCTGGCCAACCAACACCGTGGGGCATCACGGTCCTGGCTGGGTAGATCGCAGCACGCGGTACCTGTCCAGATCGGACAAAGGGGTGCAGCAGCGTCAGAGCACGGTAAAGGTGCTGACGGGTGGTGTACATCTCGTGGCGAAGAGCTCGGTTAGCTCGATCCAGCCCATCAGCATGCAGAACCAGGTGCTGATGGTAGAAGGGCTCCCGGGTGACAGTGGAGTAGGCAGCAGTATAGTATCCCTCCGTACCAACATCAGAGGCGATAGCAATGTGCCTGAAAGGGGAGGTGTCCAACTCCTGATACTCTCCACGAAGACGTGTCAGAGCAGCATAGGCAGCATCGTGGACAGCCATATCGATGGTCACACCAACACCATGTGCGGTGTCCAGCACAGTAGTGGAGTCGTACTCCCGAGAGTAGAGGTGGACGATGGCACGGTACTGCTCCTGGTTAAAGTCCTGGTACTCCTCGTAGACGGTGAACTCAGGGTGCCAGCGATAACCCAGATAGGTCATCATCTCAGCTAGCACCGCAGGTGATCCCGAGGCACCAATGGCCATCGTGTGGCGAACGACCTGCCTCGTGGGTTCCATCTGAAAGCAAAGACGTTTCAAAGGAGTCAAATGACAGTGTGTGCATTGTTCAAAACACTATTCTAAGAAACAACTATGGCTTATCCATCTTTGGGGTGAACGCGGTCACGGGATCCTAGTGTTAGAGTTAGTAAAGTCGTTTAACCCGAGTAGAAGAGAGTTCAGAGTCCCAGAGTAAAGGTCGAGGAGTAAAAGATCCTAGTACCACCCAATGGCGACGTGGGCCCGTAAGCCGCACAGCCATGTTAGTAAAAGTTTGCAATGTCTAGACTCGACTTCGGCCAAGGAGTGTGGAAGGGGGTTTCCTACAGGCAGTCGGCTCTGATACCAACTTGTGACGCCCCCGATTTGACCGTACACTAATCATGCACGCAAATGTGTACGATCACGATCAGGGACTCACGGGAAGATATCACAACACAACTCTACAACATAAATAAGTCATACAAGCATTATAATACAAGCCAGGGGCCTCGAGGGCTCGAATACAAGTGCTCGATCATAGACGAGTCAGCGGAAGCAACAATATCTGAGTACAGACATAAGTTAAACAAGTTTGCCTTAAGAAGGCTAGCACAAAAGTAGCAACGATCGAAAAGGCAAGGCCTCCTGCCTGGGACCTCCTAACTACTCCTGGTCGTCGTCAGCGGCCTGCACGTAGTAGTAGGCACCTCCAGTGCCGTAGGTGTCGTCGTCGACGGTGGCGTCTGGCTCCTGAACTCCAGCATCTGGTTGCGACAATCCGGTATAGAAAGGGGAAAGGAGGGAGAAAAGCAACCGTGAGTACTCATCCAAAGTACTCGCAAGCAAGGAGCTACACTACATATGCATGGGTATATGTGTAAAGAGGCATATCAGTGGACTGAACTACAGAATGCCGGAATAAGAGGGGGATAGCTAGCCCTGGCGAAGACTACGCTTCTGGACATCTCCATCTTGCAGCATGTAGAAGAGAGAAGATTGAAGTCCTCCAAGTAGCATCGCATAGCATAAACCTACCCGGCAATCCCCTCCTCGTCGCCCTGTTAGAGAGCGATCACCGGGTTGTATCTGGCACTTGGAAGGGTGTATTTTATTCAGTATCCAGTTCTAGTTGTCATAAGCTCAAGGTACAACTCCGGATCGTCCTTTTACCGAGGGACACGGCTATTCGAATAGATAAACTTCCCTGCAGGGGTGCACCACATAACCCAACACGCTCGATCCCAATTGGCCGGACACACTTTTCTGGGTCATGCCCGGCCTCGTAAGATCAACACGTCGCAGCCCCACCTAGGCTCAACAGAGAGGTCAGCACGCCGGTCTAAACCTATGCGCGCAGGGGTCTGGGCCCATCGCCCTATGCACACCTGCACGTTGCGAACGCGGCCGCGAGCAGACCTAGCAACCCACACGATCACGGCGGTTACGTCAAAGCGGTCCAACACGGCGCGCGCCACTCAGTCGCTGACGTCAAAAGAGCTTCGGCTGATACCACGACGTCGGGATACCCATAACTACTCCCACGTAGATGGTTAGTGCGTATAGACCAAATGGCCAGACTCAGATCAAATACCAAGACCTCGTTAAGCGTGTTAAGTATCCGCGAACGCCGACCAGGGCCAGGCCCACCTCTTACCTAGGCGGTCTCAACCTGCCCTGTCGCTCCGCCACAAAGATCCACTTGCGGGAACTCCTACGAGCCGACCCGACTTTAGTCATCACATGTGTCATGTATATAGTATATAAGTATATGCCCGTGATCACCGCCCAGGTGATCACGGCCCGATAGTATAGCACAGCAGACGGACAAGAATGTAGGGCCACTGATGGAAATCTAGCATCCTAGACTAAGCAGATAGGATTGCAGGTAAAGGTAACAACAGTAGTTAGCAAGGATAGGCTATGCATCAGAATAGGATATCGAAAGTAGTAACATGCTACACTACTCTAATGCAAGTAGTAGAGAGTAGAGTAGGCGATATCTGGTGATCAAGGGGGGGGGGGCTTGCCTGGTTGCTCTGGCAAGTAGGAGGGGTC
>NC_057796.1:314860171-314877586 GCF_018294505.1 Triticum aestivum | reverse complement strand
GAACCCCTTCCGGTGACCCGATACGTACCCGGTACCGCCAGAACACTTCCGGTGTCCGAATACTATCATCCTATATATGAATCTTTACCTCTTGACCATTTCGAGACTCCTCTTCATGTTCGTGATCTCATCTGAGACTCCGAACAACATTCGGTCACCAAATCACATAACTCATATAATACATAATCGTCATCGAAACGTTAAGCGTGCGGACCCTACGGGTTCGAGAACTATGTAGACATGATCGAGACACATCTCTGATCAATAACCAACAGTAGAACATGGATGCTCATATTGGTTCCTACATATTTACGAAGATCTTTATCGGTCAAACAACAATGACAACATACGTCATTCCCTTTGTTATCGGGTTACTTGCCCGAGATTCGATCATCGGTATCCTCATACCTAGTTCAATATCGTTATCGACAAGTTTCTTGTAATGCATCATCCCGTAACCAACTCATTAGTTACATTGCTTGCAAGGCTTATAGTGATGTGCATTACAGAGAGGGCCCAGAGATACCTCTCCGATGCTCGGAGTGACAAATCCTAATCTCGATCTATGCCAACCCAACAAACACCTTCGGAGACACCTGTAGAGCATCTTTATAATCACCCAGTTACGTTGTGACGTTTGATAGCACACACGGTGTTCCTCCGGTATTCGGGAGTTGCATAATCTCATAGTCAAAGGAATATGTATAAGTCATGAAGAAAGCAACAACAACAACAACAACAACAACAACAACAACAAAGCCTATAGTCCCAAACAAGTTGGGGTAGGCTAGAGGTGAAACCCATAAGATCTCGCAACCAACTCATGGCTCTGGCACATGGATAGCAAGCTTCCACGCACCCCTGTCCATAGCTAGCTCTTTTGTGATACTCCAATCCTTCAGGTCTCTCTTAACGGACTCCTCCCATGTCAAATTCGGTCTACCCCACCCTCTCTTGACATTCTCCGCACGCTTTAGCCATCCACTATGCACTGGAGCTTCTGGAGGCTTGCGCTGAATATGCGCAAACCATCTCAGACGATGTTGGACAAGCTTCTCTTCAATTGGTGCTACCCCAACTCTATCTCGTATATCATCATTCCGGACTCGATCCTTCCTCGTGTGGCCACACATCCATCTCAACATACGCATCTCCGCCACACCTAACTGTTGAACATGTCGCCTTTTAGTCGGCCAACACTCAGCGCCATACAACATTGCGGCTCGAACCGCCGTCCTATAGAACTTGCCTTTTAGCTTTTGTGGCACTCTCTTGTCACAAAGAATGCCAGAAGCTTGGCGCCACTTCATCCATCCAGCCTTGATTCGATGGTTCACATCTTCATCAATACCCCCGTCCTCCTGCAGCATTGACCCCAAATACCGAAAGGTGTTCTTCCGAGGTACCACCTGGCCATCAAGGCTAACCTCCTCCTCCTCACACGTAGTAGTACTGAAACCGCCATCAAGCCTAAACCCTTTCAATTCCAAGGTTTGTCTCCATAACTCTAACTTCCTATTTACCCCCGCCCGACTATCGTCAACTAGCACCACATCATCCGCAAAGAGCATACACCATGGGATATCTCCTTGTATATCCCTTGTGACCTCATCCATCACCAATGCAAAAAGATAAGGGCTCAAAGCTGACCCCTAATGCAGTCCTATCTTAATCGGGAAGTCATCGGTGTCGACATCACTTGTTCGAACACTTGTCACAACATTATCGTACATGTCCTTAATGAGGGTAATGTAGTTTGCTGGGACTCTGTGTTTCTCCAAGGCCCGCCACATGACATTCCGCGGTATCTTATCATAGGCCTTCTCCAAGTCAATGAACACCATATGCAGGTCCTTCTTTTGCTCCCTATATCTCTCCATAAGTTGTCATACCAAGAAAATGGCTTCCATGGTCGACCTCCCAGGCATGAAACCAAACTGATTTTTGGTCACGCTTGTCATTCTTCTTAAGCGGTGCTCAATGACTCTCTGCCATAGCTTCATTGTATGGCTCATCAGCTTAATTCCACGGTAATTAGTACAACTCTGAACATCCCCTTGTTCTTGAAGATTGGTACTAATATACTCCGTCTCCATTCTTCTGGCATCTTGTTTGCCCGAAAAATGAGGTTGAAAAGCTTGGTTAGCCATACTATCGCTATGTCCCCGAGACCTTTCCACACCTCAATGGGGATACAGTCAGGGCCCATCGCCTTGCCTCCTTTCATCCTTTTTAAAGCCTCCTTGACCTCCCATGAAGAAAGCAATAGCAATAAAACTTAACGATCATAATGCTAAGCTAATGGATGGGTCTTGTCCATCACATCATTCTCCTAATGATGTGATCCCGTTCATCAAATGACAACACATGTCTATGGTTAGGAAACTTAACCATCTTTGATTAACGAGCTAGTCTAGTAGAGGCTTACTAGGGACACGGTGTTTTGTCTATTTATCCACACATGTATCAAGTTTCCGGTTAATACAATTTTAGCATGAATAATAAACATTTATCATTGATATAAGGAAATATAAAATAACAACTTTATTATTGCCTCTAGGGCATATTTCCTTCAGTATTAAGGGCTTCGGTTTGGTAAAACCGGGCAAGCGCCTATTCTCTAATTACCAACTATAGTGCAGCAGAGAGAAGAGTTGGTGTAGACTCCCGCGGTTAGGATTAAACTTTCTAACCACGAGAGTTTTATCCCTCGAACTAGGATCAAAGAGATGATCCCTCTGCTGGTATCCATGTGTACGAAATCACTATTTCTACAAGGCTCCACCTTCCAGAACGGAACTCTGCCAGAGAACTAGAGGTGGAGTGGAGCAGCCTCGTGGCGTAGAAACATTACCGAGAGGGGGGAGAGAGAGAGAGAGAGAGAGAGAAAGACAGGACAACCTTCATGCAAGATGAGATGCATTTGGATGGGGCTGCCCCTCTCATATTTATAGACGTAGGGAGGGGTGGCCACCTTGGAGGAGGGACTACCTTCCCCCCTAGGTCGGCGCACCAAAGTGATAGAGGCAAAGGTGTCCCGTCTTTCGATGAGGTGGTGACTATCGTTTTCAGTGAAGTAGACTTTGACGATCTAGCTACGAATGTGCGAGCACGTCGCGCCTTAGCAATCTCTAAACCAACTCCGAGAGGTTATTGACCACGCCGGAGCACGATCAACCTGACCATGAAGGTCTATTTCCTGCACGCAAACAAAGAACAAGCAAGAAACTAAAATTGCAATCTAAATATTGTGAATATTAAGAGAAAAGTTTTATTAATGAAAGTGGGGTTCTGTGACGTCTTGGTCTGGTCGTAGAACACAAATGAAGAATGCGAAGTTGCAGCTATGGCGAGCTTTTAATCTAAACAAAACCCAAGTCTAAACGTTGCCTTAAGGGTTGTATTTATTGGGGAAAGGAGAGGGGATTTTGCCCACCCTTGGCAAGGCAGTACTAAAACACCTCCTGAGTCACTTCCACTACAATAAGGACTCTAAAAATATCCTACCGATTTGTATTTCGACATTACATAGGCCTGGCCCAAACATGAGGTGACGCGACACCTATATTAAGTTATGGGCTTAATTTATGAAAGGCCATCTTTTTTATTTTGTCCATGTCCTTGGATGTCATCATGGTGGCACCAAAGTGCTGAAAAACTCCACCAGAAACTCTGTTCTCGTTGCCCTTGCGCACGCCATCATCTCCGTGCTTAATCATGCTTCAATGTTCATCCTTCTTGTCCATGTTGGGTCCTTCATTTTAAGCAAAACAAAAGTATCCAGTTTAGGCAACATCGTATTCTCATAAACATTAGAATCATTACCAAGAAACCAAAGTACCTGATAATTTAGTTGGCGTGCACGAGCTCTAGTAATTGGTCCATTATATGTAGAAGCAGGAGTTGTGGGTGTTACTGTAGTAGTGATGTCCTCATCACAAAGGGGTGGCCCCAAACCCTAGCCGCAAGGGAGGCTTGGCCCCAAAGCCGAAAGGGGTGCCCCATTATTGGGCCTGTGTGTGAAACTGACAAAGATGCACACGTCTTCAAGTTTACATAGTGGAAGGAATAGGAAAGATGCCAAAATACTGAAATTTCATTTCAACTAAATGACGTGGAAACATAGGTGATGATCAAGAACATTTTCTTATCTTCAAAATGAGCCCAAGAACACCAAACCGGAATCCGGATGTGAAGATATGACCAAAACACCCAATGCTAATTTTTTTGTTTGCTCTCTATAGAAGGTTAGACTATATGAATTCAAGTCAGCGGATTTGGCATGACGGAGCATCCGAGGCATATCCGAGCAATGTTGAACATGCACAGGAAGATCCAGGATGAACCCGAGGTGGACCAAATCGATTTTCTGGCTCAAAAAAGTGGGGAAAGAAAAATTGGGCTAAATCCATGCAAAGGAAGGTAGATCAACTAGTTTTGCATGAGATCGATGGATCAAAACCAACCAAAAGTCATGAAATCCAACGGAGAGCTTGAAATTGACTTTGGGCTATTTTCAGGAAATTTTAAATTTGGGCAAGACAAAACAAAACAAGGCTAGCAGATTGAGGGGAGGGGGTCCAATTGATGGCAACCTTGCTCATGACACCAAATGATATAGGTTAAGTCGTTGGGTGACCTGATTATCACAAATTGGGGATGGATTTGAGGAAGGACACGAAGAAATTGGAGGAAATCAAGAGGAAACACAAGGAAAACTAGCACAAATCAACACACAAGATGTAATACAAGATACATATTCTCCATAGAAGGAGGTCTTGTGTGCTCATGGAGGGTTCACCTGATTGGCCCCTTGTACTCCTTAGAGTCTCACCAAGTGGGTGGCCTTCTACTCCAATGGATTCTTCTCCAACATAGAGGATTACCACAAGGGGGGAGGGTAGATGAGCAAAGCTCTATCAATGTCCATTCCTGTCTTTGCTTTTGCTAACCCTAGATCTAGGAGGGGAATGGTATATATGGGTCCGCCCATGAAGGGGTAAGCGAGGAAGGGAAATATACATGGGCTGGCCCAACTTTCATGCACGGCAGGCAAAGTCGGACATTCCTACATGTCGTATATTATTGCCATAAGTAGAAATATCCGATAGTGTCCAGAGAGCATTCAGCAAGCCGGACATCAATTCAGACTGTCCAACATAACAAACATCAGTCGGACAATGGATTAGAATGTCCAACTTGGCAGTACTAATTCATTGAATCGTCTTGGCGCTCTGTGCCTTCATCCAATGGTTCCTTCTATGCTTCCATGCTTTCCTCTTGGATGGTGTAGCCATTCTATTGTGCCTGGCCTCCTCCATGCCATATGTGATTTTCTGCTCAAACCTAAATGTGCGCGAGGTAGAAGTGTCAAGTAGTATACCATCCTCGAGATATACAAGTAAACACACATAAAGGATATGATTCACCTTTATATAGGTTATGCGCGTGTTCGGGTGCCACTACTGCAGGAATGCCAATTATTTACCCAAGAAGACCCGCTCTATAACTATCTTTCTATGTGTAGTCCATAGGGTCCAGGTCATCGCCACGCCTACACATAACAATATAGTAATAGAGCGGGTCTTCTTGCAGCGTAGTTTTGACCTGGACCCTATGAACTACACATAAGAAGACAGTTTTAGAGAGGGTCTTCTTGCGGAATAGTTTTGACCTGATGGAAAACGCCTCGAGAGGGCAAGGAGCCATGACACAACATTTGGGGAACCCAAGAACAAAGGGGAGCCCCCCGGCAACTCAGTCCAAGCAAAGGCTTCCTTAGGGCCAAATGTTTGTCGAAACAGAGTTTTCTAATACCCATAATGGGCAGCCAAGGCTACCAAAAGCATTGGATCTGAGCAAATCGCAAACAGGGCCAAGAATCTAGCGTTAGGTGCACTCCTACCGAGCCACGGGTCAAGCGAAAAAAAGGCACCCTCTCCGTCGCCTATGAAGAAGCTGGTACTTAATCAAGTGGATAAATTTCTAGAACAGGGATCGCTCCTGACGGTCACAAGCTAGGAGAGGGCAACCTTGTAGGTGCTTGGAGTTTGTAAGTTGCACCCATAACTTTCCCTTGTGTGACGCTCGGATAATTAAACTACAATAACCCTTTGCTAATGATGCCACGTCACTTCGATTACTATTACTAATCTTGCATTAGTTCGAAAACGATTCAAATTGAAATTCAAAATCAAGTTAAACAACAAAAGTTTCAAACATTAAATCTAAAATGTTCAAAGCGGACCAAATAATGCATACGTAATTGTGGTGGAGAAACCACACCTTTATAAAATATTTAAATACTATCAAGCGAATAAAGCAGTAGCGAAAACTATTACTTTTAAATATTAAATAATTACAAACTATTTTAGTTTGTGTAACAAGTTAATGTGGCAGTGACATATTTAGTAACATCAAATTAGGTGCCATTTTGGTATTTTTCTAAAACAAAAATAAAAACTAACTAAAAGAAAACACTAAAGAAAAGGTAAATAAAAAAAGGTAAGAGGACCTAATCTACTAGGCACCTTGGCCCATCTAGCCAAAAGGCCAGGCCGACCCACCTAGTTGGCCTATATGGCCCCAGCCGACCGAAACCCTAACTCCCGACCGCACACATCCCCCCACTCCCCACGTCGCTCTCCCCCCTCTCGATCCGATCTGGATCGAGGGAGCGTTCCCGAGCCCCTTCGCCAATCGCCGCCGCCCGGAGTGCCCTCCCTCGCCGAACAACCTCGCCGGTGCCCCGTCGCCCTACGCCGTCGCCACCTCGACCCCGTTGCCTCGCCTCCTCACCTCCTCCTCGTCCCGAGTCGAGGCCGCCGTTCCGGCGCCGCGCCCTCGACCCAGTCGCCCTGCCGCACTCGTCGCCGGCGACCTGGACCGCCTCCCCGTCTCCGTCGATCGTCCCCGTCCTCCTCCCCACGGGCCGCCCCCGAGCCTCGACGCCCATGTGCCCCTGCAAACACTGGTGAGGCCCTCGGCCTCCGCCTCCCCTTCCTTTCGTTCGCGGTCACCGCGCTCGTCCACCTCGCACCCGTGCAGTCCGCTCGCCTCCGCCCCGTCTCTGCCTTGCGGTCGAGCACGGCCGCGCCCCTCGCCGCACGCGCTCCGGCGCCCGCTCACGGCCGCCGCCACCCTACACCGTCCCGCTGCCTCCCTGCTCCACCATGGCCGCCGCCCCAACCGCTCCACCCGTGGCCGTTCTCCACTGCCGCCTCCTGCCCGCTGCACCTCGCTGCAGCCGCCGGCGCCCGACGCCTCCACTGGCTTGGGCAGGCGCCCAAACGGGCTGACGCCCGCAGCGCCCAGTCGCCCAGTGCCCGCTAGGCTCCCCCAGAGCCTATGACATATGGGCCCCACGCCCCCATTTAAAAAAAAGAACTAGAAAATATTAATTAATTAGATAATTAATTAACTTAATTAAATCTGTTAAATTAACATAATGACTTAATTAAACTAATTAAACCTGCTTAGTTAGTCTAAGACAATGACGAACGGGCCCACCTGTCAGTTTGACCGGTCAATGGTCAAAGTTGACTGCTGATGTCATGATGACGTTAGCAAATACTATTCTGGATAATGTTGATTTAAAATAATTAAATAAATCCCAAAAATGATTTAAATCTTTTAAAATTAATATAAAATAAACCGTAGCACGGATGGAAAAACTTTGTACATGAAAGTTGCTCAGAACGACGAGACGAATCCGGATACGCAGCCCGTTCGCCCGCCACACATCCCTAGCATAGAAAACACACAACTTTCCCCCTCCGGTTCATATGCCCGAAAACGCGAAACACGGGGATACTTTCCCGGATGTTTTCCCCCCTTCGCTGGTATCACATATCCCTGCGTTACGTCACTCCTAGCACAACGTATTGCCGCGTCTTGCTTTGTGTTACATTTGATTGCTCTGTTATTTATTGTGTTCCCCCTCCGTTACTTCTTTCCGGTAGGCTCCGAGACCGTTGCCGATACCCCTGTGATCGGCTACATCGACGACGACCCCTTCTTGCCAGAGCAACCAGGCAAGCCCCCCCTTGATCACCAGATGTCGCCTATTCTTCTCTATACTGCTTGCATTAGAAGAGTGTAGCATGTTACTGCTTTCGGTTAATCCTATTCTGCTGCATAGCCTATCATTGTTGCTACAGTTGTTACCCTTACCTGCTATCCTACTGCTTAGTATAGGATGCTAGTGTTCCATCAGTGGCCCTACACTCTTGTCCGTCTGCCATGCTATACTACTGGGCCGTGATCACTTTGGGAGGTGATCACGGGTATATACTATATACTTTATATACATGACACATGTGGTGACTAAAGTTGGGTCAGCTCGTTGAGTACCCGCAAGTGATTCTGATGAGGGGGCTGAAAGGATAGGTGGCTCCATCCCGGTAGAGGTGGGCCTGGGTTCCTGACGGCCCCCGACTGTTACTTTGTGGCGGAGCGACAGGGCAGGTTGAGACCACCTAGGAGCGAGGTGGGCCTGGCCCTGGTCGGCGTTCGCGGATACTTAACATGCTTAACGAGATCTTGGTATTTCATCTGAGTCTGGCCATTTGGTCTATACGCACTAACCAACTACGCGGGGACAGTTATGGGCACTCGGCGTCGTGGTATCAGCTGAAGCTCTTTTTGACGTCAGCGACGGAGCGGCGCGCGCCGGATTGGACTAGAACGCCTGCTAGGCTAGGTCTGCTTCCGGCCGCCCTCGCAACGTGCAGGTGTGCAATGGGCGATGGGCCCAGACCCCTGCGCGCATAGGATTTAGACCGGCGTGCTGACCTCTCTGTTGAGCCTAGGTGGGGCTGCGACGTGTTGATCTTCCAAGGCCGGGCATGACCCAGGAAAGTGTGTCCGGCCAAATGGGATCAAGCGTGTTGGGTTATGTGGTGCACCCCTGCAGGGAAGTTTATCTATTCGAATAGCCGTGTCCCTCGGTAAAAGTACGACCCGGAGTTGTACCTTGACCTTATGACAACTAGAACCGGATACTTAATAAAACACACCCTTCCAAGTGCCAGATATAACCCAGTGATCGCTCTCTAACAGGGCGACGAGGAGGGGATCGCTGGGTAGGATTATGCTATGCGATGCTACTTGGAGGACTTCAATCTACTCTCTTCTACATGCTGCAAGATGGAGGCTGCCAGAAGCGTAGTCTTCGACAGGATTAGCTATCCACCTCTTATTCTGGCATTCTGCAGTTCAGTCCACCGATATGGCCCTTTACACATATACCCATGCATATGTAGTGTAGCTCCTTGCTTGCGAGTACTTTGGATGAGTACTCACGGTTGCTTTTCTCCCTCTTTTCCCCCTTTCCTTTCTACCTGGTTGTCGCAACCAGATGCTAGAGCCCAGGAGCCAGACGCCACCGTCGACGACGACTCCTACTACCCCGGAGGTGCCTACTACTACGTGCAGCCCGTTGACGACGACCAGGAGTAGTTAGGAGGATCCCAGGCAAGAGGCATGCGCCTCTTTCGATCTGTATCCCAGTTTGTGCTAGCCTTCTTAAGGCAAACTTGTTTAACTTATGTCTGTACTCAGATATTGTTGCTTCCGCTGACTCGTCTATGATCGAGCACTTGTATTCGAGCCCTCAAGGCCCCTGGCTTGTATTATGATGCTTGTATGACTTATTTATGTTTTAGAGTTGTGTTGTGATATCTTCCCGTGAGTCCCTGATCTTGATCGTACATGTTTGCGTGCATGATTAGTGTACAGTCAAATCGGGGGCGTCACAAGTTGGTATCAGAGCCGACTACCTGTAGGAATCCCCCTTCCACACTCCTTGACCGAAGTCGAGTCTAGACATTGCAAAACTTTTACTAACATGGCTGTGTGGCTTATGGGCCCACGTCACCATTGGGTGGTATTAGGATCTTTTACTCCTCGATCTTTACTCTGGGACTCTAATCTCTCTTCTATTCGGGTTAAATGATTTTTGCGAACCCTAACACTAGGATCTCGTAACTACTTTCTCCCGGAGAGCCACTTCACTCCAGATGATGGCTTGATTCATTAGAAGACCCTGAAGATACCCCCCGCTGTTAACCCGAGAACTTGTGTTCATCGCGTTTGCAATTCCCCTTCCACCGTCAACCCTTATGGATAACTACATGCAGTTGTCATTCTTACATTCATCCCTAGTTGGTCTTGTTATTACAAGATACCCCGAAATACTCGTCGTTGTTTCGAGAATCCTTTTTGCCTACTGCCTTGCTGTTCTTTGTCACCTGAATACCCCTACGGATAATTCTCGCACTTACCAAGTATCCGCTCATCCCCAGTTGATTCAAGTATTCCACAAAAGTGTTCAAAATACCATTCGATCTTCCGAAAATCCTCAGGAGCCTTTTTGCTCTTGAAATTCTTGCTTACTTGCATTATGATTAATCTTAAGTCTCGTAATCTTATTGGCATCTCTTGTCATTATCATTTTGAGTCCGTTGATTCAATTTGTTGAGAATGCTCGCAATCCTCAATCAGATCCTAGAATTCATCCTTCTGGCTCAGATGTCATTTGAACAGGAGCTGGTTCTCGACTAATCAAATTACTATCGATTGTATCCCTAAGACTATTCAACTTATCCATCCCTAATCAGAACATTGCTTCTGATCCCTTGATTTGAAAGTCATAATTCCTTTGCATTTGAGCTCTGGATTAGTCAGTTGTTTCTATAATCCAATGCCTTTGCATTGTTACTTCCTCTGGTTGTGTGCCGATGCTCACATCAGCTCTGTTATGGACCGACAGATCCTTTAATGGATTTTATCCGACGGCGTCCTTCATATTCAATAACCTTGTGAGCCTTCCCTCGGATACATAATGCCTTTGGTAAATTGTATCCTCTACTTTCTCAACCTTGCTCTGCTTTCGAGCTGGTGATATTTACTCTTGAAGCTTGTGGTATATGTTTCTAAGATGCCCCGATGGGTTGAATCTATACCTTCTCTAAGACCGTGTGAACCCGGAAGTTTTCACGAGTCATACTCTTCTGGTGCTTCGCCAGATAACTTTTCAACACTACAACTTCGATAACGAGAAGTGGATGAAAGGTTATGCATTGGAGAAGTGGGAGTCGACCTTGAACTTTGTGTTCATGCCCATGGACACGATGTAGATCTTATCATTAAAGCTTCTCTTAAGTTAATTATTCCCTCGGTATAAGTTCATCTTATATCTGGGATCTGGCCTTTTGCAATCGTGGTTCCGACCATGTTCTCCTTTAAATACCATTTCTCGTACAAGTTTAAGCACTTGTCTTCTGTAGAGCAATACCCTAGTCCAACCTCTACTTTGGTTTGTCGTCGAGTATTACCCCCTGGTATCTCGAGATTATCACGGAACTACATAACTTCTTATGAGTTCTCCATCAAGTATTACATTCTCATTGATTCCAATTTTTCACGGGCTCCGAGTTATTAAACACTCAAGGACATCGATAACTGAATCGAGTCCGCATCATGATTAAATAACTCTTAGTAATCTCCTTTGCTTACGAGTTCGTACTCGATCACGTCATCCCTAGCCTGCTCGGCTATGTCATTATCGTGCCGATTTTAACTGTGTTACCTGGTCCTTCCCAGCGCACAAATTTCGACAGTGAGCTAATCTCGCGTCGATCTTCCTCGCCATATCACTTCTCCTTGAACAGCAAACTTGATTTCGAGTTTGTGTCCTACCCGTGGTTCCAATAACCTTTCGCTTTCATCATTCCTTTGACTTGATGTCATCGTCGATCAATTACATCTTCTTGAAAACCTCTCGACAAATTTGTTGTGATCATTGTCAACAATTTGACTTCTTCCAAGTTGTGTGTCGAAATTCAGGATGAGAAATACCATCCTTGCCCCTCGATGAATTGTGTTATCATCGACAACATTCTTGCCTCCCCCAACACAAACTTGTTCATATTTTGTGTTGTATCTTGATTTCCCTGCTATCTAGCTTATGATATGTTCTACCTTGGAGTATTACCATCTTTTATGTCAAGAATGTCGTGAGGATTACTCCACCTCTTAAGAATTCTTGGTACAGTGATACTTCTCACCATCACCATTCTTTCTTGGTCCTCGTGTTGTTTCTAGACGAAATACCGACAAATGGTCTGTGATGTGTAAATTCTAAACTTCTAGCAACCCTATTGCTTTGAAGTTATTGGTCTATAGTTTCATTCTACGTCTATGGCTTAATGAATCATCATTCGAACATTGATCTTGCTACCTAGCCCATATTTCGGGTGCACATTTCAACCAATGTTTAACTGTGTATGTTTTCCTCGAGCATACATCATTAAGTCATTCGATCTAGCTAATGTTATCTCCTTGTTCACATAGTTGTGGAAATCCATCTTTTGGAAATCTCAATGGATTGTCGCTGAGTCAATCAGTCACCTCCTCACCTCTCCTTGATTTAATGATGAACCCTTGTTCGGAACTCGCTTCCATAGTTCATCTCCCGAGAATCTTCGATGTCATCTCGACAATTTGTGTTGCACCTTTCTTCTCAGGCATCCTGAGTCTGAGTTATCCTGACACCAATCAGATCTGAATCTCGGTCAGATATGATGGTTGGAACATATTTCCAAGAGTTATAACAATGGTCTTTATGTGACCCAGTAAGGTGATGTAATGCCTAGCACACCTGGCCGGAGGCCATATTGTTATAGATTCCTTTTTAGCAAGGTTATCCATTCTTCCATGAGAAAATTGTAAGACTTATTCTACAAGTTATTCCTGATGGATCCTTTGTGTTTCCAAAGTCCGATCTTCACCTGATGACCATGTCAATGCTATCTCGAAGCATGTCTATGGTACTCCGATTTTTAACAAGAACATTTGAAGCCCAATGCTAAATGTTTGCTGCTCAATTATCCAAACACCGCTGTATGGGTAATGTCATGAAATTTCTCTTCCCTTACCTAAAGAGTTTTCTACATTATATCCTGTTATGGATATCATGCTCTGCTTGTCCTTGGGAAGGATATACCCTTGAAATATGTGTTTTAAACACATTTTCCTTTCCATTGTTCTATTTAATCTGATAATCATATTTTCCTTTCCATTGTTTGGTTTAACCTTTCTTGTGATATGTATGATCTAAGCAGTAATATTCTCCTGCCTATGTAAACACCTCGGTGTACAATTCTATCAGGAAGACCCTGTTACTACTGTTGATGACATTCCGGTAGCCACCGATGGACGAGAACTTTGCCTATTGGTCTGCCTCGTTCAACGAGCAGGAAAATGGTTCTGTTCGTCCCTCGCCCTTGGTATCGACGTTGTTGCCGACATAATCGACAGGCTACCATCTGACATGCCTTGCTTGCATGATCACACAAGACGTCTCTGCCCTTCCTACTTTTAACCCACATGGTGGGCCCATAACCCACAGTTCCACAGGATCGAAACCTGACTCTCCTATACAACCCTGTTTCTAATGGTTATTCCCCACGCTTGGCTTCGTATTTAGTTCATGGGCCACCTTCCTAGTCATCTATTCTGGTATCAGGCGCAATACTATTTCTCGTTGCTCTGGACCCCTTTCACACTTTGTTCAGGCATCGAACGATTGTCTACCCGCTTAAAATTCTCATGGTACCTTCTTACTGGCTCTCGATATCTTCTTAAGTTCAATTCGAGAGTTACTTTCCGCCACCTTCCCCAATGTTATTGACCAGATAGTCGACCTTGCAGAGGTCTGTTCTCCCGGAATGCCCACCCTTTATTCTTTCGTAAGTACGATGGAGTTCCTGAAGAAAGGACGCCGACTTCATCATGATGACCTAAAGCAGAGAAATGAAGACATCAATATATTGGACCGACCTCTTCGAGAAGAGCAAGCCAGGATGAGAAGACCCGCTAGATTCGTTACCAAGCCTTCCCCCCTTTCACTACCTCTTAAATCTCGGGACGAGATTTCTTGTAGTGGAGGAGAATTGTGACGCCCGGATAATTAAACTACAGTAACCCTTTGCTAATGATGCCACGTCACTTCGATTACTGTTACTAATCTTGCGTTAGTTCGAAAATGATTTAAATTCAAATTCGAAATCAAGTTAAACAACAAAAGTTTCAAACATTAAATCTAAAATGTTCAAAGTGGACCAAATAATGCATAGGTAATTGTGGTGGAGAAACCACACCTTTATAAAATATTCAAATACTATTAAGCGAATAAAGCAGTAGCGAAAACTATTACTTTAATGCTTTTAAATATTAAATAATTACAAACTATTTTAGTTTGTGTAACAAGTTAATGTGGCAGTGACATATTTAGTAACATCAAATTAGGTGCCATTTTGGTATTTTTCTAAAACAAAAATAAACACTAACTAAAAGAAAACACTAAAGAAAAGGTAAATAAAAAAAGGTAAGAGGACATAATCTACTAGGCACCTTGGCCCATCTGGCCAAAAGGCCAGGCCGGCCCACCTAGTTGGCCTATATGACCCCAGCCGACCGAAACCCTAACTCCCGACCGCACACATCCCCCCACTCCCCACGTCGCTGTCCCCCCTCTCGATCCGATCTGGATCGAGGGAGCGTTCTCGAGCCCCTTCGCCAACCGCCGCCGCCTGGAGTGCCCTCCCTCGCCGGACAACCTCGCCGGTGCCAGTCGCCCTACGCCGTCGCCACCTCGACCCCGTTGCCTCGCCTCCTCACCTCCTCCTCGTCCCGAGTCGAGGCCGCCGTTCCGGCGCCGCGCCCTCGACCCGGTCGCCCTGCCGCACTCGTCGCCGGCGACCCAGACCGCCTCCCCGTCTCCGTCGATCGTCCCCGTCCTCCTCCCCACGGGTCGCCCTCGAGCCTCGACGCCCATGTGCCCCTACAAACGCCGGTGAGGCCCTCGGCCTCCGCCTCCCCTTCCTTTCGTCCGCGGTCACCGCGCTCATCCACCTCGCGCCCATGCAGTCCGCTCGCCCCCGCCCCGTCTCTGCCTTGCGGTCGAGCACGGCTGCGCCCCTCGCCGCACGCGCTCCGGCGCCCGCTCACGGCCGCCGCCACCCTACACCGTCCCGCTGCCTCCCTGCTCCACCATGGCCGCCGCCCCAACCGCTCCACCCGTGGCCGTTCCCCACTGCCGCCTCCTGCCCGACGCACCTCGCTGCAGCCGCCGGCGCCCGACGCCTCCACTGGCTTGGGCAGGCGCCCAAACGGGCTGACGCCCGCAGCGCCCAATCGCCCAGTGCCCGCTAGGCTCCCCCAGAGCCTATGACATATGGGCCCCACGCCCCCATTTTAAAAAAAGAACTAGAAAATTAATTAGAAAATATTAATTAATTAATTAGACAATTAATTAACTTAATTAAATCTGTTAAATTAACATAATGACTTAATTAAACTAATTAAACCTGCTTAGTTAGTCTAAGACAATGATGAACGGGCCCACCTGTCAGTTTGACCGGTCAATGGTCAAAGTTGACTGTTGATGTCATGATGATGTCAGCAAACACTATTCTGGATAATGTTGATTTAAAATAATTAAATAAATCCTAAAAATGATTTAAATCTTTTAAAATTAATATAAAATAAACCGTAGCTCGGAAGGAAAAACTTTGTACATGAAAGTTGCTCAGAACGACGAGACGAATCCGGGTACGCAACCCGTTTGCCCGCCACACATCCCTAGCATAGCAAACACACAACTTTCCCCCTCCGGTTCATTTGCCCGAAAACGCGAAACACCAGGGATACTTTCCCGGATGTCCCCCCCCCTCGTTGGTATCACATATCCTTCCGTTACGTCACTCCTAGCACAACGTATTGCCGCGTCTTGCTTTGTGTTACATTTGATTGCTCTGTTATTTATTGTGTTCCCCCTCCGTTACTTCTTTCCGGTAGGCTCCGAGACCGTTGCCGATACCCCTGTGATCGGCTACATCGACGACGACCCCTTCTTCTTGCCAGAGCAACCAGGCAAGCCCCCCCTTGATCACCAGATATTGCCTATTCTTCTCTATACTGCTTGCATTAGAAGATTGTAGCATGTTACTGCTTTCGGTTAATCCTATTCTGCTGCATAGCCTATCATTGTTGCTACAGTTGTTACCCTTACCTGCTATCCTACTTCTTAGTATAGGATGCTAGTGTTCCATCAGTGGCCCTACACTCTTATCCGTCTGCCATGCTATACTACTGGGCCGTGATCACTTCGGGAGGTGATCACGGGTATATACTATATACTTTATATACATGACACATGTGGTGACTAAAGTCGGGTCAGCTCGTTGAGTACCCGCAAGTGATTTTGATGAGGGGGCTAAAAGGACAGGTGGCTCCATCCCGGTAGAGGTGGGCCTGGGTTCCTGACAGCCCCCGACTGTTACTTTGTGGCGGAGCGACAGGGCAGGTTGAGACCACCTAGGAGAGAGGTGGGCCTGGCCCTGGTCGGCGTCCGCGGATACTTAACACGGTTAACGAGATCTTGGTATTTGATCTGAGTCTGGCCATTTGGTCTATACGCACTAACCAACTACGCGGGAACAGTTATGGGCACTCGGCGTCATGGTATCAGCCGAAGCTCTTTTTGACGTCAGCGACGGAGCGGCGCGCGCTGGATTGGACTAGAACGCCTGCCAGGCTAGGTCTGCTTCCGGCCGCCCTCGCAACGTGCAGGTGTGCAATGGGCGATGGGCCCAGACCCCTGCGCGCATAGGATTTAGACCGGCGTGCTGACCTCTCTGTTGAGCCTAGGTGGGGCTGCGACGTGTTGATCTTCCGAGGCCGGGCATGACCCAGGAAAGTGTGTCCGGCCAAATGGGATCAAGCGTGTTGGGTTATGTGGTGCACCCCTGCAGGGAAGTTTGTCTATTCGAATAGCCGTGTCCCTCGGTAAAAGGACGACCCGGAGTTGTACCTTGACCTTATGACAACTAGAACCGGATACTTAATAAAACACACCCTTCCAAGTGCCAGATATAACCCGGTGATCGCTCTCTAACAGGGCGACGAGGAGGGGATCGCCGGGTAGGATTATGCTATGCGATGCTACTTGGAGGACTTCAATCTACTCTCTTCTACATGCTGCAAGATGGAGGCTGCCAGAAGCGTAGTCTTCGACAGGATTAGCTATCCCCCTCTTATTCTGGCATTCTGCAGTTCAGTCCACCGATATGGCCCTTTACACATATACCCATGCATATGTAGTGTAGCTCCTTGCTTGCGAGTACTTTGGATGAGTACTCACGATTGCTTTTCTCCCTCTTTTCCCCCTTTTCTTTCTACCATGTTCATACACCGAGGCGTCAAAATACCTAGATCCTCTCGTCTTTGGGGAAGCACATATCTGCCGACTTCACCATATGATACTTATGGTGTCCGTTGGCCCCCTGCCAAGAGGAATGGAACACCTATTTGTCAAACACACCATGCATTGCCTCCTTTAGTACATACAAC